>NW_027665643.1:0-24680 GCF_963924005.1 Protomyctophum bolini | reverse complement strand
TGCACACAGCTGGTTCCTGACCTCACCACCCCCCCCCCCCCCCCCTGGTCTCTGACCTCACCAACCCCCCCGGTCTCTGAGCGTACACCTCGTCTGCACCGGAGGGCGTCAGAAAACAGGAGCCACATGTCAGCACCTCACACACGGAGGCCAGACTTCCCTCCCTCCCCGCCCACCATCCCACCCACCCACCCCACAAACCAGCTCGCCAGACCCAGCCAGCCTGCAGCTAGTCAGCTAGTCATTTGGCCAGTTAGCCAGCCGGCTAGACAGCGAGCCAGTCGACCAGTCAGTCAGCCAGCTAGACAGCCGGCCAGTCAGTCAGATAGACGGCCAGTCAGCCAGCCAGTTGACCAGCCAGCCAGTCAGCTAGACAGCCAGCCAGCCAGTCAGCCAGCCAGCCAACCAGTCAGCCAGCCAGCCAGTCAGCCAGCCAGCCAGCCAGCCAGCCAGCCAGTCAGCCAGCCAGCCAGCCAGTCAGCCAGCTAGTCAGCCAGACAGACAGCCAGCCAGCTAGCCAGCTAGTCAGTCAGTCAGGCTCAATGATCCTTCCCTAACTGCAGCAGACCATCAATTATTGACGAGGTGAAATGTGATGAGGTTTCTCTCGAAGACATGTACACAAAGAACAGACCCTCTTTACCATGCTATACCCTTCATAAAGAATGAAACAATCTTTCAATACACATGTCTGCCCTAATGACTAATGTCTGTACTATAATGATATTGACATTGTAATGATATTTGAGAATGTTAATGACAAAAACTTTCAGCGTCATCATGAACCTCACAATGATTAGGGCTCAAGTCATGGTTGATCAGTAAGTCTTAGTGATTAGTGTGTGATCTGTGACATTATATTATCTGCGGGGGTGTTTGGACACGTGCAGACTGAGTACAGTACGTGTACAGTATGTGTACATGATTTAAAAGAGATTCCATATTAACAAAACACGGAGAAAGTCAACAACATCTCAGACAGACAGACAGACAGACAGAAAGACAGCACCACTCAAAAAACCAACAGGGAGGAAGACAGTGGGGAGGAATTATCCCGGCGGGTGTGTGTGTGCTCGTGCTCGCGTGCGGTGTGTGTGTGTGTGTGTTGTGTGTGTGTGTGTGTGTGTGTGTGTGTGTGTGTGTGTGTGTGTGTGTGTGTGTGTGTGTGTGTGGATTAGCCGCGCTTGCTTGACTGTCAGTCAGTCAGTTCTCCCTGAAATGTTTTCTTATACTCGGCGCGTCAGGCAAGCAGATCTGACCTCAATTGTTTCCCCGCAGACAGACAGACAGACAGACAGACAGACAGACAGACACACAGACAGACAGACAGAGGGACAGACAGACAGACAGACAGAGGGACAGACAGACAGACAGACAGACAGACAGACAGACAGACAGACAGACAGACAGACAGACAGACAGACAGACAGACAGACAGACAGACAGACAGAGGGACAGACAGACAGACAGACAGACAGACAGACAGACAGACAGACAGACAGACAGACAGACAGACAGACAGAGGACAGACAGACAGACAGACAGCCAGCTCCGAGCTCTCCCACACAGTCAGACATGCATTACTGTGTCTCTGTCTGGGCACAGAGAGACACAGAGAGCATTACTGTGTCTCTGTCTGGGTACAGAGAGACACAGAGAGCATTACTGTGTCTCTGTCTGGGCACAGAGAGACACAGAGAGCATTACTGTGTCTCTGTCTGGGTACAGAGAGACACAGAGAGCATTACTGTGTCTCTGTCTGGGCACAGAGAGACACAGAGAGCATTACTGTGTCTCTGTCTGGGTACAGAGAGACACAGAGAGCATTACTGTGTCTCTGTCTGGGTACAGAGAGACACAGAGAGCATTACTGTGTCTCTGTCTGGGTACAGAGAGACACAGAGAGCATTACTGTGTCTCTGTCTGGGTACAGAGAGACACAGAGAGCATTACTGTGTCTCTGTCTGGGCACAGAGAGACACAGAGAGCATTACTGTGTCTCTGTCTGGGCACAGAGAGACACAGAGAGCATTACTGTGTCTCTGTCTGGGCACAGAGAGACACAGAGAGCATTACTGTGTCTCTGTCTGGGCACAGAGAGACACAGAGAGCATTACTGTGTCTCTGTCTGGGCACAGAGAGACACAGAGAGCATTACTGTGTCTCTGTCTGGGCACAGAGAGACACAGAGAGCATTACTGTGTCTCTGTCTGGGCACAGAGAGACACACAGAGAGCACCGCGAGGCCCTGAGCAGATGTTGTCCCGAAAAAAACAAAAAAAACAAACAACAATCCTAATAATCCAGCCGTCGTCGTCGGCATCATCGCCCCGAACGCCCGATGGCAGTCTGACTCACCCCGACCAGCAGGAATGTGGACCGCTACGGTCTAGACACGCTGTCATACGCACGCACACTGTGTAGAGGCGCTTACACGGCCCCGTGCACAGTGAGCGTGCACGCACACATGCACCACGTACGTGCACCATGCACAAACACAACATAACCAGTAAGACGCGCAAACGCGGGAAGCGAACGCAGCTGAGACCCTGCAGATCATGTCTGTCTGTCTGTCTGTGTGTCTGTCCCGCTGTTACTGTATATGTGGACCTGGCCCCTTTTGTGCCCATATATGGAGCTGAGAGGACCTGGCCCCTTTTGTGCCCATATACTGTATGGAGCTGAGTGATTGCTGATGCAACACACTCCATATTTGGATAGCGGGACAGACACACACACAGACAGACAGACAGACAGACATGATCTGCTAGGTCTCATAGTAAGTGCTCACTGGGTTCGCAACAACACAGCAGTGTTGTTTTCCTTCGATTAAAACTAAGTCGAAAATCTTCGTCGACTACCTTTTGTCACTGACGAAAACTAAATAGAAACTAAATGAAAACTATATAAAGCTATGATGACTAAAACTAAGACTAAATGTACTGACAATTTCGTCAACAAAAAAAAAACTAGACTAAAATGTTAGGAAGGGACTATAGTGGACAAGAGATCCAGTACAAGTCATTTTACACTTGGTTGCATGCTGAAAATAGCAGATCTACAAGCGCGACGCGCTGTGAGCTGTGAGCTTGTAGATCTGCTATTTTCAGCAAGGGTAAAATCAGTCATTATGATGACAGCATCAAGGCCCGCGCCAAAATACATTTTAGTCGACTAAATCAACTGTAGATTTAGTCGACTAAAATCTTGTGACATTTAGTCGACTAAAACTAGACTAAACACTAGAACATTCCAGGTGACTAAAATGTGACTAAAACCAAGTGAAAACTATTCAAGAGACTATGACTAAAACTAAAATAGAAATTTGCTGCCAAAAACAACACTGGAACACAGACAGATAAGACACTTTCCCTGCACGCTCTCTCTCTCTCTCTCTCTCTCTCTCTCTCCCTCACACACACACACACGCGTTGGAATCTCTACGCACAATCTATCTAAACGCATGAAGGGCCGATCCGAAGATGGACGCGAGAGATTGTTCTCGTCTTTCTCTCTCTCTGTTGATGGAGCTGTGTATACGCACGCAGCAAAAAACGTTGATTTAACCCATTCTGACCTGAGAACTACTGTACAGCAACTACTGTACATGTCTACCTGTCCATATTCGTTCAATAACATCTTTTCATTTGTTTAAAACTTCATGTGCTGTCCTCTCATCTGGAGACTATACCTGTTCATGCTTTCACTAATCCATCACTGTAGCAGATCCTTGATTCATGTCAAGGACCCCCAGAATTATCTGTATTTGGCTGCGGACGCCCATCTGAAAATATGTTGTTCCATGCAGGGGACCCCGACAGAAGCAAAGGTTTGAGTTCAAAACGTTTAATGATTTTTCAAAAAATTGCAGATCTACAAGCTCATAGCACGGCACTCGTGGCCCGGCTTGCACTATTTCACAGCGAACGTTTTTTTTAAACTCAAATCTTTGCTTCTGGGGAGGTCCCTTACTCCCTGGCTGGAACAACATATATTCAGATGGGGGTCGGCGGCCAATTACATATAATCTTTTGGGGGTCCTTGACATGAAATAGTTTGAGAACGACTGACATATAGAAACATAGGGTTTTTTTCAGAAAACTGTCAGTATTTAGAAGACATTTTGTCTAAAATGGGGACGGGAAGTTGGGAACACCCTTTTGGTGTTTTGACTAAGCATTATGTTTTGCTTTAGCTATTGAAAAACAGCAGATCGCGCTACAAGCTTGTTGATCTGCTATATTTTTTGAAAAATCATAAAAAATGCGTCACAAATCTTTGAATATAATATTCTTTCAGAGCGAACATTTGTTTTATTTCGACGTCAGGCCTAAATGGGTTAACCCTGAGAGTGTAAACACTGACCCAGTTGAACCCTTTACGGGCTGTGTAGTAGAACCCAACCCCCCCAACCCCCCCTTCCTCCATGTTTTCGCTACACTTTCACACCAGGCTTAGCGTCCGGAGCAC
Source organism: Protomyctophum bolini (assembly GCF_963924005.1). NCBI lineage: Eukaryota > Metazoa > Chordata > Actinopteri > Myctophiformes > Myctophidae > Protomyctophum > Protomyctophum bolini. Next base: position 20,210 of record NW_027665643.1, on the reverse strand, counting down.
ATTCTCAGCCCACATCGCTCGTGTCCCAACAGGTAATCATGTGCAAAAACACTGCAGACGCCTCATGGCTCTGAGGATTCTGGGAAGAGAGAGAGAGAGAGAGAGAGAGAGACAGAGAGACAGAGAGAGACAGAGAGAGAGAGAGACAGAGAGAGAGAGAGACAGAGAGAGAGAGAGAGAGAGAGAGAGAGAGAGAGAGAGACAGAGAGAGAGAGAGAGGGAGAGAGAGAGACAGAGACAGAGAGAGAGAGACAGAGAGAGAGAGAGAGAGAGAGAGACAGAGACAGAGAGAGAGACAGAGAGAGAGAGAGACAGAGACAGAGACAGAGACAGAGAGAGAGAGAGAGACAGAGACAGAGAGAGATGTCACGCTGTCAGAGCATGTGATGTGATATAGATGTCGGCATTGAACTTATATACGGCTCGTTTATTAGTGGCGGTGGCGGCGTGGTGTGTGAGATCCAGTAGAAGTCATTTTACACTTGGTTGCATGCTGAAAATAGCCGATCTACAAGCTCACAACGCGTCGCATAGCGCTGAGACGTGTTAGATTGAGCTTGTAGATTGTCTATTTTCCGCATGCAACCAAGTGTAAAACCAGTCATTACGACGGCATCGAGGCACCGCCAAAACACATTCTGTTCAACTAAATCAACTGTATACATTTAGTCATTCTACACTTGGATGCCATGCTGAAAATAGCCGATCTACAAGCTCACAATGCGTCTTGACGCGTTGCCATCGAGCGCGCTGCGTTGTACAGATCCGTGACGGTGTACTAGCTATAGACGACAGGAGGAAATGCAACTGTGCAGAGAGCTTTGCGCGCACACACACACACAGTCACACACATACACACACACACACACACACACACACACACACACAGTACGGTGCTGGTACTGTGTACCTGTCAGCGGTTTTAGCTGACTCATCATGGGGGGGGGGGGTCTGCTTTATATTGGCTGTCGACGCGGCTGGTTTTCAGAGGAACGGGCAAACAGAGCACGATGAGGGCCTCTATGCAGCGGAGGACAAATAAATGGCCCCTTCCCCCCGGTACAATACGGACAAAGACATGTAAACAGGCCCCCCCCCACACACACACACACACACACACAGTATACGTACATAGACATAACCACCCTACTAGGTTGGTGTGTGTGTGTGTGTGTGTGTGTGTGTGTGTGTGTGTGTGTGTGTAGGTGTACATAATTATTATTAGAAAGTGTGAACTGACTACAAAGAGAAAGAGGGACAGACAGACAGACAGACAGACAGACAGACAGACAGACAGACAGACAGACAGACAGACAGACAGACAGACAGACAGACAGCTCATACTAAGCATTAAAGTATGAGGTATAAAGTACAGTTCTGTTCCTAAAACAGAAAGATTGGGTATCGGGTAAGACTGTGACGTTATGCATCTTTCAGGACCTTTCACTGCTTCGTCTCAACCATTACTCTATGGCTCTGGTCTCAGCTATAACGCTGTGGATATTTTGACATTCAGGGTTTTTTTTATGTTGCCACTAGTCTATAGTTTTTATTTGTTGACGCAATTGTCACTAAATTTAGTCTTATAGTTTTAGTCATCATATAGCTTAGTTTCCACTTAGTTTTCGTCAGTGGAAAAAGGTAGTCGACGAACATTTCTCGTCTTAGTTTTAGTCGACGAAATCAACACTGATCCCAGAACAGCACACAGCCGAGATGGAGAGAGGAGAAAGACAGAAAGGGCCCATCATGCAGATCTGATCCCAGAACAGCACAGCCGAGAAAGAATGGCCCATCATGGACAGAAAGGGCCCATCATGCAGATCTGATCCCAGAACAGCACACAGCCGAGATGGAGAGAGGAGAAAGACAGAAAGGGCCCATCATGCAGATCTGATCCCAGAACAGCACAGCCGAGATGGAGAGAGGAGAAAGACAGAAAGGGCCCATCATGCAGATCTGATCCCAGAACAGCACAGCCGAGATGGAGAGAGGAGAAAGACAGAAAGGGGCCCATCATGCAGATCTGATCCCAGAACAGCACAGCCGAGATGGAGAGAGGAGAAAGACAGAAAGGGCCCATCATGCAGATCTGATCCCAGAACAGCACAGCCGAGATGGAGAGAGGAGAAAGACAGAAAGGGCCCATCATGCAGATCTGATCCCAGAACAGCACAGCCGAGATGGAGAGAGGAGAAAGACAGAAAGGGCCCATCATGCAGATCTGATCCCAGAACAGCACAGCCGAGATGGAGAGAGGAGAAAGACAGAAAGGGCCCATCATGCAGATCTGATCCCAGAACAGCACAGCCGAGATGGAGAGAGGAGAAAGACAGAAAGGGCCCATCATGCAGATCTGATCCCAGAACAGCACACAGCCGAGATGGAGAGAGGAGAAAGACAGAAAGGGCCCATCATGCAGATCTGATCTCAGAACAGCACAGCCGAGAAAGAATGGCCCACCATGGACAGAAAGGGCCCATCATGCAGATCTGATCCCAGAACAGCACACAGCCGAGATGGAGAGAGGAGAAAGACAGAAAGGGCCCATCATGCAGATCTGATCCCAGAACAGCACAGCCGAGATGGAGAGAGGAGAAAGACAGAAAGGGCCCATCATGCAGATCTGATCCCAGAACAGCACAGCCGAGAAAGAATGGCCCATCATGGACAGAAAGGGCCCATCATGCAGATCTGATCCCAGAACAGCACAGCCGAGAAAGAATGGCCCATCATGCATGGACAGCCCTTTTGGAAGCTTGCTCGTTTCTTTCTCCCCCACCATTACCGGCTGATTTACGAGCGAGGTAGCGGGGCGCTGGAGTTTGTTGACATTCCCCGCCCCGCGCGACCTCAATAATGAAACCTTAGCCCCTCTCCCGGCTTCACAGCGAGGACATGGCCGTGACGATACAACGAAACACGAGGGAACGGTTACAACGAACGCCATGACGAGGCGAGAGGAGCCACGGCTTTGATCCCAAAACCTGCAGTGACAAACGTTTTAACCCCATTCTTATGTAATAGCTATTGAAAAATAGCAGATCTACAAGCTCGTAGTGCGGCACTGAGTGCCGCGCTACGAGCTTGTATAGGTCTGCTATTTATTTATTTATTTTAATCGTGAAAACGTGACGCAAATCTTTGAATATATATTCTTTCAGAGCGAACGTTTTAAACTCAAATCTTTGCTTCTTGGGGAGGGGGTCCCTGGAACAACATATTTTCTGATGGGCAGTCGGCGGCCAATTACAGATAACTCTGGGGGTCCTTGACGTGAAAATATTTGAGAACCACTGACGTACAGTAGAAACATAGGTTTTTCAGAAAAGGATTTAGAAGACATTTTGTAGAATGTCGAAAAAGTTATGTCCTTGAAATTAAACGGGTTGAGAATCACTGCTATAGAGCCGTGAAGATATTATCTTATGGGGGGGTCCCACAAACAAATGAGTATATCATTTTAGGGGTCCTTGACATGAAAAGGTTTGGGATTAACCACTGTTCTATTCTAATCTCCCAAAAATCGTCTCTGAGTAAGGAAAGGAAAGGTACTGTGTTTACCCAGGGTAACTGGACTAAGGAAAGGAAAGGTACTATGTTTACCCAGGGTAACTGGACTAAGGAAAGGAAAGGTACCATGTTTACCCAGGGTAACTGGACTAAGGAAAGGAAAGGTACTATGTTTACCCAGGGTAACTGGACTAAGGAAAGGAAAGGTACTATGTTTACCCAGGGTAACTGGACTAAGGAAAGGAAAGGTACTATGTTTACCCAGGGTAACTGGACTAAGGAAAGGAAAGGTACTATGTTTACCCAGGGTAACTGGACTAAGGAAAGGAAAGGTACCATGTTTACCCAGGGTAACTGGACTAAGGAAAGGAAAGGTACTATGTTTACCCAGGGTAACTGGACTAAGGAAAGGAAAGGTACTATGTTTACCCAGGGTAACTGGACTAAGGAAAGGAAAGGTACTATGTTTACCCAGGGTAACTGGACTAAGGAAAGGAAAGGTACCATGTTTACCCAGGGTAACTGGACTAAGGAAAGGAAAGGTACTATGTTTACCCAGGGTAACTGGACTAAGGAAAGGAAAGGTACTATGTTTACCCAGGGTAACTGGACTAAGGAAAGGAAAGGTACCATGTTTACCCAGGGTAACTGGACTAAGGAAAGGAAAGGTACCATGTTTACCCAGGGTAACTGGACTAAGGAAAGGAAAGGTACTATGTTTACCCGGGGTAACTGGACTAAGCTCAAGAACTTGTTTACAGCCAGGCCCTGCTCATAGAACATTTCATGGTATAGGGGTTCAATGCCTTGCTCAAGGGCACTTCAGCGGTGGTGATTTTTTTTTAACGTGCCGGTCTGGGGATACGAACTAGCGACCTTTCCGATATCAAGACCGCTCTGCAAACCGTTCGGCCAGCGCTGCAGTGGGAACTGCAACACACAATAAGCCACGTAAATGCCTTTAAATGTTTCATACATTGGGGGGGTGGGGGGTGGTATTCCCCCCCCCCCCAAAGTTAGACGCTAGAGGGGTTTCTCTCATTCTCTTGCCAAGCAGTAAAGTGGACGCATGCGTGAAAGAGAAACATCAACAAAACCTTCTTTTTTTTAACAGGCGAGACAATAAAAGCTTTGTGTCTGCATGCCAAGAAACTGACATTATTGTACAAAAGAGAATTAATCCTTCAGATTAAGACATTCTGGACGAAGGACCCCCCTTTTAGGTGTTTTAAAGCATTATGTTATACTTTAAGCTATTGGAAAATAGCAGATCTACAAGTTCATAGCGCGGCACCGAGTGCCTTGCTATGAACTTGTATAGGTCTGCTATTTTTTTTTTAATCGTGAAAATGTGGGCGCAAATCTTTGAATATTCTTTCAGAGCGTTATAACTCAAATCTTTGCTTCTGGGGTGGGGGGGGGGGGGCGGGGTCCCCGGAACAACATATTTTCAGATGGGGAGGTCGGAGTCCAAATACAGATAATCTTGGGGGTTCCTTGACATGAAATAGTTTGATAACGACTGACATAATTATAGAAACATGAGGTTTTTTTTCCAGAAAACTGTTGGTATATTTTAGAAGGCATTTGTATAGAATCGTCATCCGGTCTCAATGGGTTAAGTCATTCTGTACGGGAACCCCTTTTGGTGTTAGCATCATGTCATGCTTTATAGCTATTGAAAAATAGCAGATCTACAAGCTCGTCGGTGGCGCGCTACGAGCTTGTAGGTCTGCTATTTTTTGAAAAATCAAAGAATGAATCGAAAAAAAATCATTTTCAATTCAAACAAACATTTTTAGAATCTGATCTCCGGTCAGAATGGGTTAAGCTCTCAGGCCAAACCTGATTGGTAAAAACTGGGTTGTTGAAAATGTCATAACTGAAAGGGGGGGGGGGGGACAGACACCTTTGTGAGGAGCTGAAGTGAGTCCGTCCGTTTAGAGAGAGAGGAGAAACCACAAGAATGCCCCGGCTCTAATGACATCACTTAACCCATTTAGGCCTGAAAGAAATGTCTTCTGAATCCTGACAGTTTTCTGAAATAAAATGTTTCTAGTCCTACCGTATATCACTCAATATTTCATGTCAAGGACCCCCATCTGTAATTGGCCTCCGAGACCCCCATCTGAAAATATGTTGTTCCAGGAACCCCTCCAGAAGCAAAGATTTGAGTTTAATAACGAGTTTAAAAAATCCAAATTTGAAGCACATTTTCGCGATAAAAATAAATAAATAGCAGACCTACAAGCTCGTAGGGCGCCACTCGGTGGCGCGCTATGAGCTTGTAGATCTGCTATTTTTTAAATAGCTAAAGCATAACGTAATGCTTAAAACACCAAAAAGGGTTCCCGCACAGAATGGGTTAAAAAGCCAAAGAGAGTGTCTGGGGCGAAGCTTTTGTCTCCGGGCTAAAAAACAGCCCTAAAAAGAGAAGCCTCCTCCTGAGCCATATATAAGACATTGATAGCCCAGCAAATAAAAAGCCTTTTATTGCATCGGCCCATTAATTTTTACCGTTGTTCCTTGAGTGACACGATTGCAGCGAAGCCAGCGAGGCGCTAAAAGTCAAAAAGAGAGAGTCGGTTGGCTATTGGCTAATATCTGGAGGGGGGGTTTTTTTCCTCGCATATTTTGGAACTTGTTTTTTTTTTTAACGATCCGTCTCACTGTACATGGAAATTCAATTATAGTATAGCTAATACTTTGTGCTCTTTTAACCCATTCTGGGCGGAAACCCCTTTTGGTGTTAGCATTATGTCATGCTTTAGCTATTGAAAAATATCAGATCTACAAGCTCGTAGCGCGCCACTCTATTTTTGAAAAATCGAAGAACGACTGACATATAGAAACATAGGCTTTTTCAGAAAACTGTCAGGATGTAGAAGAACATTTTTAGAATCTGATCTCAGGTCAGAATGGGTTAAAAATCAATAATAGGCCGTTTGGCGGCCTCTCCCGACCCGAACGGCCAAATCAATTGGCGAGGTTTCTTTTGGCTTTTACAAAAAAATACAGCATCTGCAAACGAACACGAAGCACGGTGAAAAAAACCCAGAAACACAACAGAGCCATCCGTCCCTGTTGCAGTCAGTGCTGGGAAAAGTATACTCAATTGTTTTACTTAAGTAAAAGCAAGTAAAAGTACGGAATTTAAAAAGGTATACTTGAGTGAAAGTACAAAAGTATCGGCATCAAAATGTATTTAACCCTTTGTGGGTTAAATTTAAGAAAGCAAGTATGTATAAACTGCAGGTTGCCTATAATGTTTGCATGCGTGTATCGTTGAACAAACCAAGGTGGAGCAGTGCTAGTGAGTTATTCTGTAGTGTGGGAGTTTACACCTTTCATGCCTTACTGAGAAACTTAATGTATAAAATAAATGTATGTGTTGGCTCAATGAGTCTAAAAACTGCATAATTATGCTGCTATGTAACCCCAGCTTCAGTAGCACCAGGTACCGGTCTGCTTTTTGGAAGCACTGGTATGAATGTTTATTGTAAAATGATGTTTAACTTTTTATGGGTTAGGGGTGTTTCTTCTCTGTATGTATAGTGTTTTATGTTGTCTATGGTGTTTATTGGACATCCGAGTCTGAACAAATAAAGTTTATTGATTGATTGTACTTAAAGTACTAAAAGTAAAAGTACTCGTATTGCGGAAATGTCCCATTTCACAAGTTCAAAATGTGTACGGTAAGTATATTGAAAATAGCCGATCTACAAGCTCACAATGCGTCGCAACGCATTTTATCAAATGGCCGAAAATGTATGGGGTAGAAGTGGTCAATGTATGTAGGGTTTAAAATCGCCAAAGGAACTAAAGTTTTCAAGTACAATTTTTTGGCTCTGAGATGCAGTGGAGTAGAAGTAAAAGTACAAATACCTCAAAAATGTACTTAAGTACAGTACTTGCAGTAAGTAAATTAAAGTACTTCGTTACTTTCCACCACGTGGTCACAGTGACACTCTGTGGGATCCTTGTTGTAAACGGGCTTATTATCTTTATGTTGTTTTATTTTATTTTCCCACGTGCTGTTCTCAGGGGAAGATAAATGTGGATCGGAGCTGAAGGGGAGGAATGCATTCAACGCACCCTTAACGCATTCAGGCCTGACGTCAACGCTCTGAAAGAATATGTATTCAAAGATCTGTGCCTCATTTTCACGATTAAAAAGAAAATAGCAGACCTACAAGCTCGTAGCGCGCCACTCGGTGGCGCGCTATGAGCTTGTAGATCTGCTATTTTTCAATAGCTAAAGTATAACATATAATGCTTATTAGTTAAAACACCAAAAGGGGTTCCCGTCCGCATTTAGGCCAGACATAAAAGAAGTCTTCTAAATCATGACAGTTTTCTGAAATACCTCGTGTTTCTGTATCAGTGGTGCTCAATATTTCATGTCAAGGACCCCCAAAAGTTGTATATAACCCCCCCCCCCCCCCCCCCCTATCTGAAAATATGTTGTTCCAATCCAGGGGACCTCGCAGAAGAAGCAACGTTTTGAGTTAAAAAAAAAGTTAAATCAAAAGATCAAAGATTCGTGCCACATTTTCACGATTTTTCCCAAAAAATAGCAGATCTACAAAGCTCGTAAATAGCGCGGAGCTTGTAGATCTGCTATTTTTCAATAGCTAAAGTATAACATATAATTATATAGGCTTATAATGCTTAAATAAAACACCAAAAAGAAGGGTTCCCGTCCCCAACGGTTTAATTGCGCCGCTGGAAGGCCTGCAGTCACAGAGACAGCGCCTCTCGAGCGAGACTGTACACACACACACACACACACACACACACACACACACACACACACACACACACACACACACACACCATTAAAGACCAGGGGGTAAAGTCGTGGCTGACAGACAGCGCCTCTAGTCTGTGGCGTGTCTTCCCTGTCTGTCTGTCTGTCTGTCTGTCTGCCTGCCTGCATGCATGCCTGTCTGTCCACTTTTAAGCCCTGTATATATTCCAGAGAGGGAGAGAGACAGACAGTTGGAAATGATGGGAACATTAAAAAAAATTATAATAAGTCTTGGTGGCTGTCATTGGCGGGAGACGTATACACGCACTGTGTGTGTGTGGGCTCTGCTGGTCAAGCCGTTGACCGCCAGAGCAACATTCCTCCTGGGTCATTCAGCCTGACCCCCGAGCCCCCAAAGTCCACCGCTAGGCAGTCCACCGCTAGGCAGACGGATACGGGGGTTCCCTCCTCCATTGACCAGTTGCAGAGTTTGGAAGCACTCGTTTTCAGTAACGCAACGTCCTGCATGCTGCCTCCTGCATTATGTGCACATTCAGAACAGGTGCGGTACGACGCAGGGCATGTTGAGTGATATAACGAGCGCTTCCAAACTGAGACACTTTAGAAAAAGACACTTCGATAATAAGGACAGAAAGTAACTCATAACATAAATGTCTACGGTGGATTTTTATGAAAACAAACACTTTGAGGATAGAGGAGGAGGATAATTCAAGCTTTTAGTACAGCTGCAATGTTGGTGTGAGTTTGACGTTGTTGTAATACAATCAGATAGGACTGTTCCGTTTGGATGAAGGGGCTGTCTATGGGAAGTTCCACCTTGTCATTAACCCATTTTGGGCGGACCCCTTCTGGTGTTAGCATTATGTCATGCTTTAGCTATTGAGAAATAGCAGATCTACAAGCTCATAGCGCGCCACCGAGTGGCGCGCTATGAGCTTGTAGGTCTGTCATTTTTGAAAAATCGAAGAACGACTGACGTAGCTTTTTCAGAAAACTGTCAGGATGTAGAAGGACATTTTTAGAATCTGATCTCAGGTCAGAATGGGTTAATGTATTATGGTAAGATGGCCACAGTCTGCATTATGGTCCATTGGCGTCTCCGCTCCCTCCATTGGCTCCCGGGTCGCTGCCCGCACAGAATACAAAACTCTGACGCTATAGCCTTCAAAAGCAACAGAAAAGGTACGGCACCCGCGTATCTTCAAAGTGTGATCGAACCCTTTTACAAACCCTCCCGCTCGCACTCACTCAGCAGATCAGCCAACACAGGGAAGCTGGCTGAACATTCACTATTACAACAACGCCGGGACAACGCTCCACGCGTCCCAAACTATTCTCCCCTTCTGGCTCCAAAACTATGGAATGCCACTTCCCATCACAAATCACAATAAGTAACTAGTACAGACTCACTCCCAATCTTCCACCGTATAGTCTGAAAAACCTACAGCTTTTTTCAAACTCCATCTTAGCCCGTATAGCACTTGCGCTAGCCTCGACGAACCTTTCAGGTGTATAGCAAACAAAGGCTCAACTTATGGAACTTAGATTATAGCACTTTTATGTAGTCACATAGCATTATATAGAATATATGCATAGTTTAATTATACTAGAGCGGTACCCGTTGGGCACTGGCCTATACCCATAAACAGACAGCATCAAATATGACTGACTGACGGTCGGGAAACGATGCAGAGACACACCTGCAAGACAATAATCACAGAGACCGCAATTCTTATTATGTGACGATTTTAAGATGACCCCATGTGTGATTCTCTTCCTCGAACGCCCACAACAAGTATCACTGTTGTGCAGCCTAACACACACACACACACACACACACACACACACACACACACACACACACACACACACACACACACACACACACACACACACACACACACACACACACACACACACACACACACACACACACACACACACACACACACACACACACACACACACACACACACACACACACACACACAGACAGACAGACAGACAGACAGACAGACAGACAGACAGACAGACAGAGGCCAGAGAGGAGAACTAGTACAGTACAGTACAGCACCACTCACTGCAGACGGGTCTGATTTCTGTAATCTCCGGGACCTGGCCTGAATCCACACTGGTTGATGAACAGTGTCCTTATTATATTAGCCCATTCTTCTGACCTGAGATCAGATTCTAAAAATGTTCTTCTACATCCTGACAGTTTTCTGAAAAAGCTATGTTTCTATGCGTCAGTCGTTCTTCGATTTTTCAAAAAATAGCAGACCTACAAGCTCGTAGCGCGCCACTCGGTGGCGCGCTATGAGCTTGTAGATCTGCTATTTTTCAATAGCTAAAGCATAACGTAATGCTAACACCGAAAGGGTTTGTTTGTTTGTTTGTTTGGGCGAAAAGGTACTCTCAAATCATTCCGTCGGCTCTGTGACAGTGACAATGTGTTGGTCTGAAATATCACTGTTGCTTTTATTTATTCCCGCATTAAAACTTATCCCCCTATAAAAACTTAATTCCGGTGTATTCTCTTACACACCGTTGTGTTGTGTCGCATTTATTTAGTAGAGCAGAGCAAGTAGGTCATCTGATCTGAGAGCCATGCCAACGCAACGCCTCACTAGGGGCTGATGATGGGGCCTCCTGTTTCCTGACTTAACCCGTTCTGACCTGAGATCAGATTCTGAAAAAAATGTCTTCTATACATCACCGACAGCTTTCTGAAAAAGCTTACGTTTCTATGTCAGTCGTTCTTTGATTTTTCAAAAAAATAGCAGACCTACAAGCTCGTAGCGCGCCACTCGGTGGCTCGCTACGAGCTTGTAGATCTGCTATTTTTCAATCGCTAAAGCATAACATAATGCATAAACACCGAAAGGGGTATCCCGCCCAGAATGGGTTAAAACGGCTTGAAATGTGGGACGACGGGGGTAATGCAGTAATGGCACAATAAGTGCATTTTTTTTACGCAAACTTCTAGAATCTAGATTATGCTCGGAGCAGGAAGCAAGGGGAAGAGGGGGGGGGGGGAGAGAGAGAGAGAGAGAGAGAGAGAGAGAGAGAGAGAGTGAGTAGTGACATGGTTGCATGCAGTTGTACTGCAGGGCTGTATAGTGGAGATTCTCTACAGGGAGAATTACAGTTTTAATTCCATAAAATCAAATCCCTCTCTCTCTCTCTCTCCTCCACTTGACAAATCCCTCTTAAGCCGTATAATCCCCAGGTATAGGTTTCATGTCGGGGCCAGAAGGGCTCAAACCATCCAGTACAACCAGGGGTGGGCCACCTCTTGACGATGGAGAGGGCCGCTATAGTTCCACACTCACTCCAGAGGGCCACTATAGTTCCACACTCACTCCAGAGGGCCCGCTATAGTTCCACACTCACTCCAGAGGGCCGCTATAGTTCCACACTCACTCCAGAGTGCCACTACAGTTCCACACTCACTCCAGAGGGCCGCTATAGTTCCACACTCACTCCAGAGGGCCACTTTAGTTCCACACTCACTCCAGAGTGCCACTACAGTTCCACACTCACTCCAGAGGGCCGCTATAGTTCCACACTCACTCCAGAGGGCCACTATAGTTCCACACTCACTCCAGAGGGCCACTATAGTTCCACACTCACTCCAGAGGGCCGCTATAGTTCCACACTCACTCACAAACATCATGGGTTTGTTTACAAACATGTACAGTAGGGTGCGTTTACAAACATGTAGGGATTGTCTACAAACAGTTGACGTTTGTTTACACCATTTTTGGGGTAGTTTACAAACATTTCAGATTTGGATTTGTTTACAAATATTTTGCATTTGTTTACAGACATTTTGTGTTCGTTTATAAACATTGTGGATTTGTTTATGAACATTTTCTGTTAGTTTACAGACATTTTGAGAGAGAGGCTGAGTGAGAGTGAGGTGTGAATGAAAAAAACTACACTATAGTTCCACACTCACTCCAGAGGGCCACTATAGTTCCACACTCACTCCAGAGGGCCACTATAGTTCCACACTCACTCCAGAGGGCCGCTATAGTTCCACACTCACTCCAGAGGGCCACTATAGTTCCACACTCACTCCAGAGGGCCACTATAGTTCCACACTCACTCACTCCAGAGGGCCACTATAGTTCCACACTCACTCCAGAGGGCCACTATAGTTCCACACTCACTCCAGAGGGCCGCTATAGTTCCACACTCACTCCAGAGGGCCACTATAGTTCCACACTCACTCCAGAGGGCCACTATAGTTACTTCCACACTCACTCCAGAGGGCCGCTATAGTTCCACACTCACTCCAGAGGGCCGCTATAGTTCCACACTCACTCACTCCAGAGGGCCACTATAGTTCCACACTCACTCCAGAGGGCCACTATAGTTCCACACTCACTCACTCCAGAGGGCCACTATAGTTCCACACTGACTCCAGAGGGCCACTATAGTTCCACACTCACTCCAGAGGGCCGCTATAGTTCCACACTCACTCCAGAGGGCCACTATAGTTCCACACTCACTCCAGAGGGCCACTATAGTTACTTCCACACTCACTCCAGAGGGCCGCTATAGTTCCACACTCACTCCAGAGGGCCACTATAGTTCCACACTCACTCCAGAGGGCCGCTATAGTTCCACACTCACTCCAGAGGGCCACTATAGTTCCACACTCACTCCAGAGGGCCACACTGCATATTATTCTGGTAACAAAAACGAGGCTACATCACCACTGAATCCAAAAGGTTCCCTTAACCCTTTAAGACCTGAGGACGATTCCACAAACGCCTTCCAAACCAGTAGTTCTGGATCACACACACACACACACACACACACACACACACACACACACACACACACACACACACACACACACACACACACACACACACACACACACACACACACACACACACACACACACACACACACACACACACACACACACACACACACACACACACACACACACACACACACACACACACACACACACACACACACACACACACACACTTCAAGATATTTCTAAAACATGTTCCAAAAATAGCAGATGTACAATGCTTGGAACTATAGCCCTATAGGATCCATTTGGTTCCATTTGTACACTCTCAGAGTATAATTAACTTTGATTTTACAATATAAGAAATATATGTAATATATATATAAAATATATACATTGGGGGTCCCAGAGATATAAAATGCCATTAAATGGGGAGGGGTCCCGTAGCCAGCTAATTCAGGTCAAACTGGGTTCCTTGGAATGAAAATGGTTGATAATCATTAATCACTGCTATACAAAGCCTTCTCTTATGGGGGTCCTTAATTGGCATATATTTTCTGATGGGGGTCCGCGGGCTAATGAGTAACATTTTGGGGGGTCCTCTGGGAACCACTGTGCTGTAGGAGACACATACTACAGGCAGGGAACCAGAAGAAATCTCCGCTTGCCCTAGAAAGAAAAAGGGATTTATCTCAGACCCAGACCCAGACTTTCCCAGTGTTTTTGGGCCAAACAAACAGCCCCCTAACCCTAACTCGCTAGTTGATTTTCCCCCTCTTTTTTCTGTCCATTTAAATGTCTATTTTTACTCTCTTGTTGGGTGAAGAGTGACAGGATTATGTTTATCCCATTTTGGGCGGAAACCCGTTTTGGTGTTATGCATTATGTCATGCTTTAGCTATTGAAAAATAGCAGATCTACAAGCTCGCTACGAGCTTGTATAGGTCTGCTATTTTTTTTTTAAATCGAAGAACGACTGACATATAGAAACACAGCTTTTTCCGAAAACTGTCAGGATGTAGAAGACATTTTTTTAGAATCTGATCTCAGGTCAGAATGGGTTATGTTTGAGTGACCCACCGAATGGGCACAGTGGTTTTTCCCAGAGTTCCCAGACGCATCTCGTGGCGAGTATAGGAGGGGGAGGTCGGGAGGAGGAGGAGGGGGAAAAGAGAGAGAGAAGCTGGGCATTCCTTTCGGTCATTTTGACAACACTGATTTTATGGCAAGAGAAAGAACGGTTCATATACATCTCTCGCATGCTGCTCTCCCATGCGTTTCATTTTCGCCGGGTCCCGTACAGATGGAACCAAACAGACCCGTTATAGGGTCCGTTTGGTTCCATGTGTATACACTCTCTGAGTTACAGACCCATAAGGGGTCCATTTTGGTTCCAAACTATCATTTAGCTGCAGAGTCTCTGTCTCTCTCACACGTGGAACGGCCAATAAAAGTCTCTCTCGCTCACACGTGGAACGGCCAATCAGAGTCTCTCGCTCACACGTGGAACGGCCAATAAAAGTCTCTCTCTCTCTCACACGTGGAAGTTCCGGCCAATCAGAGTCTCTCGCTCACACGTGGAACGGCCAATCAGAGTCTCTCTCTCTCACACGTGGAACGGCCAATCAGAGTCTCTCTCTCACACGTGGAACGGCCTGTTGCCATTAGCAACAGGACACGCAATTGTTGTATTTTGTGTCATCCTCTGTGATTGGCTGACAGCAGTATAGAGTAAACACTGCAGTGTTCATTTCCTCCACTAGGCTGGCTGACAGCAGTATAGAGTAAACACTGCAGTGTTCATTTCCTCCACTAGGCTGGCTGACAGCAGTATAGAGTAAACACTGCAGTGTTCATTTCCTCCACTAGGCTGACAGCAGTATAGAGTAAACACTGCAGGGTTCATTTCCTCCACTAAACTGTTTTCGGGAAAACTGTTTCGCCGATTTAGTTTTCACTGCCGAAAACTACATGGAAACCACATTAAAACTATAAGCTGTGACGACTAAAACATTAGACTAAATATTATTGGCAATTCCGTCAACGAATAAAAACGACACTGAAATGTGTGGGGACTTATTAGTGGACAAGAGATTCAGTCATGTAAGTCATGTTAGACTTGGTTGCATGCTGAAAATAGCAGACACACACACACACACACACACACGTTCTGCTCCCAAATGCTCTATATAAACACATACTGTATGAACAGGTTATCTTAATACCGTAATAATGGCATACGGGAAATCATATACACACGCACACACAAACACACGCACAAACACACCGCACACACGCATGCATGCACACACACACACACACACACACACACGCACAAACACACCGCACACAAACGCACCCACACACTTTAAAAGGCACAACAAAAAGTCTCTCCCATCAACAAAACAAGCTGCCTGCCAACAAAACACTGTAGTACGTATGGAGAGACAGAGAGAGAGAGAGAGAGAGAGAGAGAGAGAGGCAGAGAGAGACAGACATAGACAGACAGACAGACAGACAGACAGACAGAGAGAGAGAGGCAGAGAGAGACAGACAGACAGACAGAGAGAGAGAGACAGAGAGAGAGAGACAGAGAGAGAGAGACAGAGAGAGAGACAGACAGACAGAGACAGACAGACAGACAGACAGACAGACAGACAGACAGACAGACAGACAGACAGACAGAAAGAGAGAGCGAGAGAGAGCGAGAGAGAGAGAGAGAGTACAGTAGTACAATCCTCAGTCAGCGTTCATTTTGTAACTCATCATGAGACTGTACAGATGGAACCAAATGGATTATTATAATAATTATTATTATTACTGCTACAGAGCCAGTCATGGTGGCGAGGCTATAACTGATTTAATATCACAGGCAGACTCTTCACATGTACTAGAGCACGTCTGACATAAGTGTCAGAGCTGGAATCGACAATCGAAATATGAAATAAATGCAGCTAGATGTAATGTTAGAGACCACAGAAGTCATCATGTAAATATGAAATAAATGCTTAAACATGTAGCTACTGTAGGTGTAATGTTAGAGTCCACAGAAGACATCTTGTAAATATGAAATAAATGCTTAAACATGTAGCTAGGTGTAATGTTATAGAGTCCACAGAAGACATCATGTAAATATGAAATAAATGCTTAAACATGCAACTATAGGTGTAATGTTATAGACCACAGAAGACATGTAAATATGAAATAAATGCTTAAACATGTAGCTATAGGTGTAATGTTATAGACCACAGAAGACATGTAAATATGAAATAAATGCTTAAAAATATAGCTAGGTGTAATGTTAGAGTCCACAGAAGACATGTAAATATGAAATAAATGCTTAAACATGTAGCTATAGGTGTAATGTTAAGAGTCCACAGAAGACATGTAAATATGAAATAAATGCTTAAACATGTAGCTACTGTAGGTGTAATGTTAGAGACCACAGAAGACATCATGTAAATATGAAATAAATGCTTAAACATGTAGCTATAGGTCGCCTTGTTAGAGACCACAGAACGACAGAAGTGAACCTTTAAATTTCAAGCCTGTTTTCTCAACTCGCTGTTTCTCTGCAAGACACATTACTCTATAAGCCATATCTCCAAAACTGCTGGGCCAAACTGAACAAAACAAACATGTCAATTTGAAGCTATATTGATTCCCTGCTTTAATTCACATGACAACAACGTGAAACAACGAAAAATGAATATAAATAACCCAAAGACTGTCTGTCTCCCGTTCACGCCACGGTACGGTGGGTCACATTTGGTTCCATTTACGGCTGCATGGGGACAGGCTATATATCACGGTAGTATAACGTGTGTGTCAGTCCAATCCTTACCCCAGCCGTCGGGCAGCATTATTCTGGTCCTGCGCCGTGTGTTCAGAGGGGGACCCGCATGGCAGCAGACCCCCCACCACCACCAGCACGCCCCCCCAGCCCCGCACCCACGGCCGGGCTCCGCAGCTGCTGCTAACCGGTGGTGACGACCTCCTCCTCCTCCTCCTCGCAGCTGATCAAGTTTACATCCACATCCACAACGTGGCGTTGAATGACGCGCCTGCCTGCCTGGCTGTCCGTCCGTCCGTACGGTCCGTCCGTTCGGCTGTATGTATGTCAGTCTGTCCGTTCGGCCGGCCGGCAGCCTTCCAGCCTGCTCGACAATCAGGGAACCAGCTGGGTGACTATACTCACTACTAGCAGGCTCTACTGTTCCCCGGCTCTCAGCCGCTCTCTCTCTCACTGTTCTCTGCCTCTGTGCTTCTGCAAACACGCTAAGCACCGACTGGCGACTGCCCTGTTCAACGGACTCGTTCTTCAAACCCCTCTCTGTCTCTCTCTCGCAATCTGTCTACATGCGTCGTCTCTCTCTCTCTCTCGCCTACATTATCCGTTCTGCTCTCTCTCTCCCACTCCACTTCCAAGCTGCTTACACGCTGCCTCCTTCTGCAACGCGCGTCAGCTCTCTGCCTGCCTCTCTCTCTCTCTCTCTCTCTCTCTGCTTTCTCCACTTCAGTCTCTCGACCACACTGCGCACAAACACACACACGCTCAGATCCTCTCTTCTCTTCACACTGCGAGAGAGAGCCCAGCCACCCCCACCGCTCTCTCTCTCTCGTCCCTCCTCCTCCTACTCCCCGGTGTCTCTCTCCCACAGCCGGGACGTTTAACATGTGTTTCGGGGGAGAGAGAGAGAGAGAGAGAGAGACGGCTGCCCTGCTTAGCCTCTGAAGGTGTCTGAGTCTCTTTCCCTCAGGGGAGGAGAAGAGGGTGTGTGTGTGTGTGTGTGTGTGTGTGTGTGTGTGTGCGCGCACGCAGGCACGTGCAGAGAGTGTTAGAGAGGCAGGGGGCTGAAACCCCATAAGGGGGCACTTTTGGCCCAAAATAGCGAAAATAGCAGAACTACAAGCTCTCAAGGCGCCCGCGCTGCGACGCGTTGAGAGCTTGTAGATCAGCTGTTTTCGGGGCGCAACCGCCAGCACTCTATCTACTGGAGAGGCGGTGTATTAAACGACATTTAGTTCAATGCAATATGCTGCATTCTTCATTAACTATATATAGAAGTGTCTATTTGTACGTCTCTAAATGTTTTGATGAATTGAACATGGTGGACCCCTCTTGTAAACAAGTGTAATGCTTAATTGGGTCGTCCACTCACAGTTAACAGTCTTTGTATTGAGTTTGTGCTTGACATGTAGGCCTACTGTAATTCTACAAACTGTTAATACATATTTCAATCAATCAATCAAAGTTCAGGAGACTTCGGGAAAACTATAGTTTTACAGACGGGTAAAAGGGCAGGGTCTGAAGCCCCCTTTGATGTCTATGTGTGTGTGTGTGTGTGTGTGTGTGTGTGTGTGTGTGTGTGTGTGTGTGTGTGTGTGTGTGGGGTGGGGGTGGAGGAGGGGAGGGGGGTGTAATCAGCCTGGAAACAAGTCGGAGGAGAATGCGAGCAGGGATAGCTCCGCTTGTGTTGTTCAACTGTTTGTTTAGCAAGAAGGGAGAGAGAGAAGAAAGGAAGGAAGATAGGACAAGAAATAAAGAAAGAAAGAAAGAAAGAAAGAAAGAAAGAAAGAAAGGAGAGAGCAATTAAAAGAGAAGATGGACGGATATACAGAGAGAGTGAGAGACAGAGAGTGAGAGACAGAGAGAGACAGAGATACTGTAGAAGAGAGAGAGAGAGAGAGAAAGAGAGAGAGAGGCACCCACAACTTAAACAAAATACACCCACTGCACACAAAATGTGGTGGAAACAGAGCTATACACTTTCTAACCACCTGCCCACTATACCAAGACATCAGAGACACAGACTAGTTCCCACAGATTACACACACACACACACACACACACACACACACACACACACACACACACACACACACACACACACAACAATATAACAAACAAACACAGCAGAGAGATTCTGTTGCGACAAGAGAAGGTTAGCCAATGGAATACAACCACCCTAAGGACTATACTATCTGTACCACGTAGACGTATACTGCACATGTAAACAGAGATTAAACACTTAAATACAATTGGCAACGTTTAAATACAATTGAGAGAAAAAATTATGCTATTTGTCCCAAAGTGACTGCAAAAAGAATCACACCCGTGTGAAGTGAGGGGCGCTCTTATCATTATACACATCATCATACATCATCTCATGAACAACTGAATGCATGTGATTGGTTAGCCGATTTGTCTACATACGGCGTACATTTTCCCTTCATTGTCATTAAACGGCATTTAATGTTCGTGTCGCCACGAATGTACGTCATATTTTGGCGGACATTTGAGCTCATTTCCCCTTCCATTGTCCGTGGCAAATGTTGAAACGTGCCGTGCGAGGACAAAAGCACTTCAAAGAATGCTGCCATTTGTTTCAAAAGAATCACACCCGTGTGAAGTGAGGGGCGCTGACATGTTAAAGTCTATCTCATGCTGATCAGGTGAGGCGAGGTGTTTTCACACGCCAATAAATAAAGCTCCGTTATTCAATTGAAAGATAGTGAGGGGCATATTGAGAGAGAGAGAGAGAGAGAGAGGAACAAGGATTCCAATCACATATTGGAAAAACACAACAAAAATCCAAAGTAAATTACAATGCTATTTGGCCAACCTCAACCGAGAATACACAGTGGCAAACTACCTGACCACTGTTACTGATCCAAAACTGAGGAAGATGTTGACTATGTACAGACTCAGTGACCACCGCCTGGCAATAGAAACAGGCAGACACAGACAGAACTGACACAGACAGAACTGACACAGACACAGAACAGACAGAACTGACACAGACACACAGACAGAACTGGCTGCCTATAGAGAAGACAGACTGTGTTCACTCTGCTCTCAAGGGGAGTGGAGACGGAACTACATTTTGTGTTACAATGCGACAAGTATAAAGACATCAGAGAATCATTCTTCCCTAAATGTAAAGAATATATATAAAGAATTTCAATCCACCTTTAATAACTCATCATTTCAATGTGTTCTGGGAGAACAGTCCAACTGCACAGTTTTGGCAGCAAAATACGTGTGGAGTTGTAAGCAAAGCAAAGCAAAGTTACTATGTTTACCCTGCAGGGTAACTGGACTAAGCTCAAGAACTTGTTTACAGCCAGGCCCTGCTCATAGACACA